>NC_056596.1:10171301-10171870 GCF_018340385.1 Cyprinus carpio | reverse complement strand
ATTTACTTTGTAATGCATATGCAAAATGTGAATTATTATTCATATTCAAGTGTTTGTGCAAAAGTTATTATTGCGCATGCATGACAGGGAGGCGCCCTCTCGATCACTTGAATTTTTTCCTAATGAAATAACTTAAAATTGGGGTGTCTCACATACATGAGAAATATATATACAGAAAGCTTGAAATGTCTACTTTTAAATGAATCGATTCAAAACGAAAGCATTATGTAGCATAATCTGTGAAGGTTGCATTCTCTTTAAATGCGCGTCCATGTGGAGAGAGCCAGCACTGTGAATTTCATCTTGCAGCTGACAAGAAAACGTGTTTATTAATNTTCAGAGAATCTGGAACAATCTCTGTGCGTAAGGGTCAAGGCCGGAAAACTATACTGGATGCCAGTGATTTTCGGGCCCTTAGAGGGCACTGCATCACATCACAGCAGTGGTTTTCAAACCGGTCTTGCGAGCACCCCCAGCACTGCACATTTTCTGTGTCTCCCTCATCTATTACACCTGATTCAACTCATCAGCTCATTAGTAGAGACTGCAAGACCTGAAATGGTGTCAGT
>NC_056596.1:10167717-10169047 GCF_018340385.1 Cyprinus carpio | reverse complement strand
GCCTGTGCTTTGTGGCAAACTTAATGCATGTGCTTGAGCGTGGAATATATTAAGGCTGGATTAAGGCTGGATTCAGCTTGCGATTAGCTGAATAATCAGAAATGAACGACTAGTAACTAAAAAAATCTTACGTGGACGGCAGACCTATTAAATACCCTCTAGACATATATGTTAAAGTTTTTAAAGCATTTTATACGCCTTTGCATTCCACACATCCTTAACAACGCCTGTTTTATTTTTTGAGAATGGTCAACCCAACTCCCAACCCTAAAAAACAAAAAAACTAAAAATGAAAAAAAATTGATATTTTATGTTTTGAGAATGGCCAACCCTTCTGCAGATATTGTTGCTTCTGGTTTGTGCATTGTAAATCACAGAAAGTCTACAAAATATTCTCTCTCAAAAACTCTGGTGTTTTGTCACATCTGTAATGCATGTGTATTTCCCAAATCTAAAATAGACTATAAAACATGTTCATAGACGGATACTTTACTGATGTCTGGATTTGTTTGGGATTTAGAAAAACATAATGAGATGGTTCAATATATTGGTAATGAATAGGCTAAATTCTGTGAGAATTTATATTTCACACTCTAAAAAATATTGTATGGAATAAAATAAAATAAAATTAAATTGACGCAACAGTTTGCATCATTTTTTTTATTTATTTTTCTTTTGAGTAAAGGCAACGTCCTCTGAAATTAAGTTATAATAACTAATAAACTATATTGCGCTATACAGTAGTCAACATTTGAACTTCTTCAAAGTTGTCCTGAAACCAAAATGACGAGTCCTATCTAAACCTGCTCTGCAAGTTTGAAACCCTCATAAGACACTGTCCATATGAAAGAGCAAGAAATTCACACCTTTATCTCAACCCAAAAAAAAACAACCCCCTCCAACCCCCCCCACAAAAACCCAACCCCCTCCAGCTGAACTGAACTCAGTCTGTTTTTTGGCTGTGAGGAAAATGAATACAGCTTGAAAAAAAATTATATGATGAAAATGTCATGATAACATATTATTAGTTCATAGAAATAATTTAAGCAATTAAAACCTTTTTTTATACTAGATTCAACTTGAATTTCAATACTGTTAAACTGACTTTAAAATCACAAGGAGTTTATAAGTTGAAACGGTAAAATGTCACAGTGCATGTTAAATAGCCTACATGAACTTGTATCTTATAGTATCCAAAGACCTTGATTGCATGTTAGCATAAAACTAATATAATTAGATTGTTTTTCCTTTATAAAATGGGACAGCAACCTATATATCAAACATTTTGAAATCGTCCACAGCTGAGCAACACGGTAAGCAGGTTCAATTC
>NC_056596.1:10132262-10167687 GCF_018340385.1 Cyprinus carpio | reverse complement strand
AAAAAAAAAAAAAAAAAAAACCACCTGGATGAAAACATACACGAACCTTGTAAATAGTTAACAACATACTCATACTCCCAGACTCTGTTCCTAAGTATATAATTAATTGTAACCGATTAATCACCTATTTTCGTTAGCTGCATGTTTTTTTGTTTTTTTTAAATAAGCTAAAAAATAAAGTTTGCATTTTATTACATTCAGAAATAATAACGGTTATAACTAATAATGTTATAGGCTAATGTACCAACAGGATATTTTTAGATCCCTTCACTTTACAACATATCCTTTAAATTGAACAAATTGATTCTATACGTCAAAAAAGAAAGCCATACTCTAAACATGATCCAGAGGCGAAGTCGGTTTTTGGGCCAAGGCTCATTTAAATGGACTGTGGCAACGTGGAAACTGTCTGTGGTTCAGACGAATCAAAATTGAAGTCTTTTTGAAAAAACTGGAGCCCAGGTATCAGGCTAAACGAGGACAGGAAAACCCAAGTTGTTATTCAGGCCAGTTCAGAAAGCGCAGACTCTGATGGTATGGGGTTGCATGAGTGCATGTAGCCTGGGCAGCTTACACATCTGGAAAGACACCATCAATTGCTGAAAGGTATATCCAAGTTCTAGAACAACATATGCTCTCATCCAGAAGTCGTCTCTTTCAGGGAAGACCTTGCATTTTCCGTAACATGACAATTGCCAGACCACAATACTGCATTCAATTACAAACATCATGGCTGCGGTAGAAGAAGGATCCGGGGTACTGAAATGGCCAGCCGCAGTCCAGATCTTTCACCAATAGAAAACATTTGGCGCATCAATAAAGAGGAAGATGGCTACAAAGAAGACCTAAGACAGTTGAGCAACTAGAAGCCTGTAGTTAGACAAGAATGGGGACAACATTCCTATTCCGAAACTTGAGCAAACTTGTCTCTCTCCAGTCCCCACGAGATGTTTGCACAGAAACTGTTATTTAAACAGAAGAGGGGATGCCGACCACAGTGGTAAACCATGCCTTGTCCCAACTTTTTGAGATGTGTTGATGCAATGAAATGTTAAAAATCAACTTATTTTCCTTAAAAATGATACATTTCTCAGTTGTAAACATTTGATATGTCATCTATGTTGTATTCTGTATAAAATATTGAAATTTGAAAACTCCACACTCCAAATTGCATTCTGTTTTTTATGGGCACAATTTGTACAGTGTCCCCAACTTTTTTGGAAAGGGTTTGTATATATATTTTTGTTTTTTTGTTTTACTTTTTGCTACGTTATCGACCCCTTTCGTTACCATCAGCCACCCACCTCATCGGAATAACATTTTGCTATTTAAAATAAAATAATAAATAATAATAATATATTATATATATATCTTATATTATATTAGATATAATATATATATAGATAATATATATATAATAACATATATATATACATTATGGAATATTATCGTGTGTGTGTGTGTGTGTGTGTGTGTAGGTATAAGGTCTTTCTTTTAAAGGTTGAGGCATAGACTGTAGCCTAAGACTACCCCACATTTTGCAAATAACTCTCCACTGTAAATTTTCTAATGGTTTTGTTTTTTAAGGACGTTACAATGTTATATTATAATGTTCATTGTTGCTCTTACTTCATCCTTTCATTTCCTTTCATTTACACAAAAACCAACATTTTACAATTACAATTCGCAGTTTTGCAACTCCGTCCACTTGCGCCACCTGGCGGTACTTTGGTGACTTGCAGTTTACGCCGTGGCCCTGCGGCGGCGGTATTACCCATTCTTGTTGTCCACCTACTGTATATGCTCTGATGTGTCTATTTCAGGGATTTGGACAAACGACCTATAGCATACAGGCGTACTGGTGGAGGACAGGTTGGAGCTGTGGCAAGCTTTTTAGCCCCCCCATTATATCCACTCCTGTTGCTTTGCCGTTTGAACTGAGGCATTTATAAAAGCGATTTGTCGCGCCACATGCACAAGTGCCTGGACAAATCAATATCTCTTTTTATAAATAAAAACACCGAACCAAAGACAATAGGCTACTTATTCTCAAACTTCTTTTTATTGGTCCAAACAGACAGTGTTGTGTGTGTCTAGTGAACTTTTTGTAAAAAACTGCTCATGTTCTGACTTTTCGCCTGTTTGCTGCATATAGATGGATGCTGGTGTAGTCTTCATGGCCCTCTCTGGCTGGCTCTGACCTGTGCTGTCAGTTCAGGGCTGCTAATTTGCTGGACAACTTGGCCCTGTCTCTGTACTGCATACCTGTCTTTGACATGATTTCTTCTTGAAGAAACCTTGAATGTATTGCTGCTGTTGTCCTCTTTTTTTTTTTTTTTTTTTTTTTTTTTTACACAAAATTCTGCCTAAAAATAAAAACTCTAACTTACAAATAGTATGTTTAATAGTCATATTCTCATCTTTTTAAAGACAAAATCATTTAAATGTGAAGCTGTTCTTGGACATTGCAAACGAAAATAAAAAATATAAGACTACCACGCAAAAACGTTTGTTTATTCAATACAAGGTGTATTTTACATCTTAAAATACCAAGTGTCAGAAGAACGCTAACATTATTAAAACCCCACACTTTAGCATAATTTGAGGGGGGCCGGTGCCACCCTCGATCAAAGAGAATCAAAACAGCATTTATTGTTTTAATTTCCTGAAAAAAAGACATAATTCGAAAGATGAGACTTTGTTTCTCAAAAACTGTACTCAAGTAAAAGTAAAAGTACTTATAGAAATATTTACTCAAATAAAAGAAAAACAGAGGTGGGTAGAGTATCCAAAAACTGTACTCAAGTAAAAGTAAAAGTACTTATAGAAATATTTACTGAAATAAAATTAAAAGTACTAGTCTGAATAGTTACTTGAGTAAGAGTAAAAAAATGTCGGATAAAAAAAACTACTCACGTAGTTAGTTACTTTGGATCATATACTGTATCCATAGTCTATTTTTATTTAGATATATAGATAAAATGTATGCAATGTATGTGTGTGTATTAAATATATATATTTCATCAGCCTTTACTCCAGTCTTCAGTGTCACATAATCCTTCAGAAATCATTCCAATATGTTGATTTACTATCAGTGATGTTCTATTTAGCTTTCTATTCATAAAAGAATCTAAACAAACCGTCACAGGTTCCAAAACTGGTTTCAAGCACTGGCCGTAATAAATCAAATATTAGAATAATTTTTTAAGGATCATGACTCTGAAAACTGGAGTAACAGCTGCTGAAAATTCTGATTTGCTTCACTGAAATAAATTATATTTTAAAGTAGGTATTATATATGTATAAATAACCTCTGACACAGAGAAGAGTGAAAACTCCTCACACGACGGCTAGGGGTACCGAACAAGCTGAACATAACGAACCAAATGCACATTGACGGATCTTCTTCCGTATGTTCTGCAAAATGTAAACAAAATGTATATTTTTGAGGGAGCACGAGTGGGGGTGGGGGGTGTGGGGGGTGTTCATCATGTGACACACAGCAGCCACAACAGCATATTGCCCAAATTATAATAAGCATTATTTTATTTAATTTTTTTATTTAGGTATATTAAATACTCCCAGGCGCATGAACTATATCATGAAATATCTCGATTCTCACCTTCATAGATTAGGCTATGTTAGATAATATGCGATGGTCAAAGTAGCCTACTAATGTAATCTATTAAATATGCATAAAAACCTGTCTGTTTACTCAAGTAACAGATATGGGTGTCATGCCATAACATATTTTTAATACGACTGACTTTATATTAAATGTGAATTTAAACAATGAAAGTTAATGTGATATAAAAACGGCTACTAATCTTTTATTGTACAGAAAGAGAGCAAAGAACATTTACATTATCAAATAACATTTTCACTGACAGTCTAGAGTTCAGTCACTCTCAAAAACTCCCATTAAAATCACTGAAACTGTTAACACTGTGAAATCAATATCTTATTTACAGGTTCGTACACACATCAGCACTTTGTTGTTTCTGACGAGAGAATTCTCTAGAAAGAGCTCTTCAGTCAGCGAGCGAGTGAATGAAGCACAGGCATTTTAACGATGACTCATCGGAACACCTCTGATTGGTCATTGCATTCATAAGCTCAACAGAATCTCGTGTGATTGGTTATAATGCGCAGTGCTGTAAAAACGCGTCTGTCTCTGGCTCAGCGCCAGCCAGCGAACGCAGATCTGAATTTAGCAGCTGATGACATGATGTCGACTCGCCTAAACGTTCTCATGCCGGGTGTGTGATTGTATCAAATATAGAAAATATTAACCGGCTATTTTTTTGTCTTTTGGAAGCTGCATTCAAAATCCACTTGGCTCAAAAATCTCTTTGAATGGGGATGACGCCTCTGCCGTAACCCCCTACTTCATGGTCCTCATAAACATTTTACAAATTTTACAAAAGCAGACATGGTGCTGTAGAGAGAGAAGAGGGGAGACAAACAACACAACCCAGCAAACATTGGTCCGACGGCAACGTCTTGTGTCCCTGGCCAAAAGTAGTCGCGAGTACGACTTAACAGTTCGTTAGGAGCAGCATAATTCGGTAAAAATATGCTAACAACAGAACATTTCTATAAAAAATGCATTCAGAGACGTTGTATCATGTCTATAGTTCTATGGGGTGGCATGTATATATTGTTTTACTTTGACCTTTAGCTAACACGTGCATTTATAGTGTGAGAAGACGTCACTAGGTGACCTCTTTTACACGTGCATTTATAGTCCGTCATGACCCTCATATGAAATACCTGTAAAATATTGCAAAAGCTGTGCTTACACCTTGGTTAATAATGCAATATTCATTAAAGTGCACCAAGTATACTGTAAAAAAATTATTGTCAAATAAGCAGTAACTCTTACTGAGCAACAAATTATCCAGTAGTTGACTCGTGAATTTCATTCAAACAGTAAAATTACTCGGTACAACTACTAACGTAGCACGTAGGTGCGTTAGGCTACTATTGAATACAGCATTTTTAATGTATTTTTTTTACGCATTTCCAAGTACAGTATTATACTGTTGATTTTTTAAGTAATACTGTATAGTATTATGCCAGTTATGAAATGTATTTTTAATTTTTTAATAGTGTTACTGTCTAACGTTTAGAATTTGTAGAAAACCTGTAAAAGTGCTATTTCAACTGCTGATGGGAAATAGAAAAAAGAAACAATTGAATCTTTAATTGCCACAAAAGCAGTTTATTTAAATTTTTTAACACAACTACATTAGTAAAAAAAACAATGACATAAAAATCTAACTACTAATTAAAAGACTAACAATTTATGATTAATCATCAAAATCACAGAACAATACATTAGTAGTAATAATAGCATATAATACAACAATAAAAATATGTTTTAAAAAAACAAGACTAATTAGCAATTTATAATTAAAAAACACAGAACAATACATTAGTACTAATAATAGCATATAATACAACATTAAAATATGTTTTTAAAAAACAAACTAAAGAACAATTTATTAATTAAGAACTGAAATAACTGTGACATAATGCAACAATAAAAATCGTTTTTGAAACACGACTAATTAATTTAAATTACTAATTTAAAATCAGTGAAACAATTCATGCAAAAATTAATACGTAAAATACAAACTTACACAACACAGTAGAACAAAGAAAGAAGTGTGAACAAAGAAAGAAGGTGAGGATGAAGGCCAGGTGAGGAGGGCTGGTGTCATGTGGAAAAAGTCACACTTCTGATAATCCTGCAGGAAATCATAAGAACAAATCAATCATCGAGGCCAAACATACAACTAATCATCCAAAAAACCTCACATTATCAACACCTGTAAATGATGGGCAAAAGCTTGTGCATAGGGCCCCGCAGCCACTGAAATTGACTGAAAATTTTTTTTTCATTAATATTTTTTAACTCAAAAGTAAACATACAGTGTACATTTTGGTGGATAATTGCAATCACAAAATCCAAAAAAAAAACAAAAAACATTGTAGGGGGGGGACCATCCAGTATAATCCCACACACAGTACGTTAAGAGTCAATGGTTTCACAAACTGTGAACGGGATCATTCTTAATAAATTCAGTTATTTTTTTGTCTTGTGGACTTAATGTAAACATTCCTTTATATAAAATATCTTACCCAGGACAGTACTAAATAAAAATAATTTTTGATGGATCTCGTTATTCTGTTAAAATTTTTCACAGATTCTGCAAGGGGTTCACAAACTTTCAGGTCGGTACTGTAAAATGGATTAATCATCTATTTCAGTAAGATGTTAACTAAATATATAACATTCCTGCTATTTTCGTTTTTTAAATTTGAATCATGCTCAACAGATACCGGTTTTCTGGCAAGTCACTCCTTGACTTTGCTTCATAAAAGCAAATATAATTTTCAATGCATATTTTCAATGCATTTATTGTTAGTGGTCCTTTAAAGGATTAGTTCACTTTCACATGGAAATTACCCCAAGCTTTACTCACCCTCAAGCCATACTAGGTGTATATTACTTTTTTCTTTCTGATGAACACAGTCAGAGATTATATAATAAATATCCTGCATGCAATCTGAGATTTATAATGGCAGTGAACGGGGGACCAACGAGTATGAAGCTGAAGAAAGTGTCTCCATCCACATTCATCCATCATAGACCTACTCCACACAGCTTTGCGGGGTTAATAAAGGCCTTCTTATGCAAAGTGATGCGTTTGTGTAAAAGAATATCCATATTTAATAAGCTATGAAGTGAAATATCTAGCTTCCGCCAAACCGCCTTCAACTTACAAAGTAAGTGTAAAACTCTCGCATTTCAAAAAGCTTACGTCATGTCCTACACCTTCCCTGTTTAACTTATGGAAAAAGCCTAACTAACGTGATGCCAGTTTGGTTTTTTTCATAACTTGAAATTATCGTAAGGCTGTCTGGCAAAAGCTACGTCACCCTATTCGTTACTTCATAACTTGTTTTAAATATGGATTTTCCTGCATCACTTCAGAAGGCCTTTATTAACCTCCACAGGACCGTGTGGAGTACGTTTATGATGGATGGATGTGGATACATACAGTTTCATCAGCTTCATACTTGTTGGTATCACTCACTGCCATTATAAAATTTGGATTCGTCAGGATATTAATTAATATATCTCAGACTGTGTTTATTTTCATTTGAAAGGTGAAACCAATCCTTTAAAAGTAATTCACATTGTGATGTATGTGATGGTTGCCAAAACAGAAAGCAATAATGTCAAGCAATTTTACAACTTACCTCAGAAGATATTTAATGAATATATAAATGACTGATATGATATTAGACTGATATGAAACATTTTAATCAAGATAATTTTTGGCCATTTCAATCAGCCCTATGAAACACAAATGAGTGTAAACTCCATGAATGAAATGAGCACAGCACAACTGCAAATCAAATAACTGCATTGCTGTTTTGGTGTGCCTTTCAGAATTCAGGTATTGTTTTACTTGTTTAACTTGTTTATAGAAATATTACAATTATAATAAAAAAATATATATAAATTCTGTGAGTTATACAAAGCATATTTGTTAAATGAAAACGGCGAAGGGAACAGAATTACATTTTTTCATAAAAATTTGGTTATTTCTGGCCTTTTCCACCATTTTAAAGGTTTTTCTAAACATTCAGACACAAATAATTCTGATTACTACAGATATTGGCTCCACTGCACACCCTATTATTACTCTTACCTTAATGATTCTGCCAGTCATATTGTGCAAACTCCCGAATGAAGATGAAACTTGTGGGTTTACGGCTGTGGTTTTCCTCCCTAAAAAACAATCCTCCCACTCTTTCTGCTCACCTGGAACTCAGAACTGCATTTCGAATTTTCAGGATTTATCCTGACAAGAAACCTGTAAATACAAAAAAAAAAAAAAAAAAAAAAAAAGATTTGTGATATAGCCCCTTTCACACTGCACGTCGGACCCGGCATATTGCCGGAACATTGCCGGGTCGACTTCTGTGTGAAAGCAAACACGTCCGGGGTATTGATTCCGGGATTGAACCCGGGTCGGGGACCTAGTAACATTGCCGGGTTTGCAGTCCCGAGAACGAGCGCTGTGTGAACAAAGCCAGAACTAATGCCGTGTCGTAGTGATGATGCACGTTATCGTTTCATTAATTATATAATCTATATATATATATATATATATACTATAATATATATATATATATATATATATATATATATTCTCTTCCCTCAAAAGCTGTGAAGAAGTGGAGACTGCAATGACAGAAGACCTGAAGCACGCTCCAGGAAGAGCTGGGGGTGGTGGATACAAAAAATGAGCCAAACAACTGTAATGGGTTAGGGGGACAGCTCACCCAAAAATGAAAATAGTCATAATTTCTCTCATCTCTATGTTTTTCAAACCTGTATACCTTTCTATTTCTGCTGAACACAAAGAATATGGAAGAATGTTTGTAACCAAGCAGATCTCGCCTCACATTAACTCATCATAATCATTTTTTCCTGCAATGGTAAGTTAATGGGTTGTGAGATCTGCTTGGTTACAAACATTCTTCCAAATATCTTTGGTGTTTATTAGACAGCTGCGTAAGTCAATGACAAGATTAATAAAGACATGATAAAAAGAAACAGTTTTAACATTTCCAGTAGAAAACACATGAACGGCATTTCTCAGAAATGTAATATTTGAATTCTTGTCTGGTTTCGCTATACAGTTGAAAAGTGTTTGACAACCACTTTGATTTTATAAAATCAATGATTTCAAACATATTTTATATGAGGGTCCTTCTATGTTTTTATGATTTTCTTGTCACCATGACAACCAATGGGCTCCTGCAAGGTGGTATCATCCCACATGTTTCAAAATATGAATAATATTTCAACATTAAATAATTAATATTATTTTTGTAAATAAATATGATTAACAGTATAGTAATAAATAAAGTGCATTAAATAAATAATAATATTTATTTATATTATTATATATTAAAAACATTAATAATAACATAAAAATAACTGCGAAAATAGAATTTTTGGGCAAACTAATTGAGTTTCAAAACTGAGTCACTTTCAGCACTTTTTATTCATGTGATGACCGTTTTATTTATAATCATTTTTTCTGGACGCAAATGTGTAAGCCTGTAAACGTCTTTCAGAAATCCAAAGTGGATACAAATATTACAATTAAAAACTAATTTTTTTAACTAACGCTTTTTTATAATCTTGTCAATAGTTCTTATTCGTCATTGAACCCAGTAAAGCAAACGTGAAAACAATATCGTCAGAACATACGAAACGGTATATAGGTTGGAAACATGAGGGTTGAGTAAAATGACAGAATTGATTTCGTTCTTTGGGTGAACTATCCGTGGTAGTATAGTTCAGTATTTTGTAATTGGTATTTTAGTTTGGGGTAACTATGATGCTAAAGCTGTTCAAAAACAATAAATCCACATGTGCGAAATCAGAACATGCTTTCAAAAACTTTGCAACATGCAACTTTCAAAAAAATGTGTTCTTGTTTGTGATGTACACGTGATTAAAACGTTTTAATGGACGTGTCAGGGTCTTGAATGGACCGATTTGAACCTTTGTCAAGATGTATTAAACCTCAAGACATAATCCTGACTTGGCCTTTCACAATGGGTGGTGTGATTATTTTCTATATTGCTACGGAGTAATATATACACAAACAATTGGAAAGCTAATGCAGAAACACACTGAAAACATCCAGAGAGCACGACGCATTTAGACGTCCAGGGACGTGCAGAAAAGACGTGGAATTCATGTTCAACATTCATTTTGGAACTATTTTTCAACCATGACGGGACGTGTCGGAGGGACGTCTTTTCAACGGTCATAAACATCCAAATGTTTGCTGGGAAAGGTCAAAATGGTGACTTAGCTGAAGAATTAACGGCAATTCTCACTTTAGACACTTTGATTAACAAAATATGCAAAGTGGCCAGAGATAATAATTATCGTTCAGTTCCAGTGGCTATGCCAATAATCTCAGCTGGGGATTTTTGGATTTAATTAAATCACAATGGGGACAGAGCCCTTGTGAATGCATTAATCGAAGAAAACGGATAGAATAAGTAACGTGCCCAAATTATGGAAGATCTGTCACCCCAGACCCTATGGTTATAGAAAGAGTAACTCAGAGAGTTAATGAAGATCAGGCTGCAGGAGAGGGGAGATCAGTCCAGGGAGTTAGTAAAATACAGAGATCAGTAAACACCGCGGTCAGTAGTTGCAACTTTCCGTCACTTTTGATTTATGACCCTGATTTATGGAGGGTCCAGTCAGCGTTGATTGACAGGTTGTCATATGTCAAATGTGTACATGGTCAGATTTATGAGTTGATTTATGGCTATATGACCTGTCACAGTGACTGCCAAGTCAAAAGTGGTCCTTTCACCCCCATATTGACATGACGGAGGTTGGGTAATCAAAAGATCAAAACAGATGTCAGATTTGACTTTTTGATGTATTTATTACTGGATATATGATGGTTGTATCTCTAACCAGAGCTGTGGGGTTCTGTGCTGTGGAGTTCCTTCCTGAGCAGTTACTCACCTTCCAGTCAGGAGGTGTTTGGGTTCTTTCCTGGAAAAAATGGCTGAGCAAAAATGATTGTATTGTCACCTTGACAGGATCAATGTTTGTTTGATCTATATGGTATATGTTAATACCTAGACACCAACAGTGTGGCTACTGACTGGTCTACATATCTAGCCCTAAGCAACGAGGTTGTCCGTGTTTGTGTTTTAATCAAACACCTTTGCTGGATCGGTGTCTAGACACCAGAACCCAAAGCTTCTCCCCTGTCTGTTTTCCTCCTGTGATGTAGTCTGTGTCCGATAGAATGTTTTAGTATGTTTGTTAACGGTAATGTGGTTTTGTTTGGGGTTTGGAGGATTATCCAGACACGTGTCCATCTCAAACCTCTAAACGGTTTAGTTCTGCTTGATCTATAGGCACAATATTGATAGCTAAGCCATCAATGTTTTGATTGTTTGCAACAATACTGGAATGCTCTGGCAATATGAATGTACCACATATTTTCCATGTCAATAAAGCACCTAAAAATTTAAAACTGAAACACAGAATTAAAGAGTTCACCAAGAACATTACCCATCACACTTTTTATATGCTTCTGAAAAGGTGTTATGTTTGGGCATGTTCTTTCTACCTCATCTGTATGTGTGTATTGCTAACACATCTCTTAGGCATCAGTACAACCTAATCTGTAGGTCCTGAATAGATAAACTTATGAGGAGCTCTAATGATTCAACATCTTGCTCACTGTCTCTATCCACCAAATCCCACCTCACCTAACAATTTACTTCTGACTGTGAAGGTGTCTAACTGACAGTGGGTAATAGTATCTTCTATGTGCTTGTGTTAATGGCTTTACAACATGCACCTGATATTATATTCACAGAGTTTAGTTCAGCTCATAAAGCACAATAAAACAACAATGGTTGATCATGGTGCTGAACCAATATGCTCTTAAAAGTAATCAATGTACAAATCATGATATGACAAGACAAAACAAATTTTAAATAAGCAGTGGTTTAGACAACGAATTA
This sequence comes from Cyprinus carpio, assembly GCF_018340385.1. Taxonomy (NCBI): domain Eukaryota; kingdom Metazoa; phylum Chordata; class Actinopteri; order Cypriniformes; family Cyprinidae; genus Cyprinus; species Cyprinus carpio. The sequence goes on along the minus strand of NC_056596.1, from coordinate 10,156,083 downwards.
ACACTTCTGATTCTTTGGTCTGTCTCTCTCTCTCTCTCAACACACACAACACACACATACACACACCACACACACACACACACACACACACAAACACACACACACACACACAAAACACACACACACACACCACACACACACACACACACACACACACGTTGGGTTTCCATGTTTTATGGGTCATCCCATCCCATGGTTTTTATACTGTACAAACTGTATTTTCAATCACCATACACCAACCTTACACATAAACCTACCTCCTACAGAAAACTTTGTTCATTTTAAGATTTTCAAAAAACTTCATTCTGTATGATTTATAAGCTTGTTTCCTCTCGGGGACCAAAATAAATTGACAAGGACAAGGATTTTGGATATTGCCATCACTGTTCCCCATAAGATAGGGTATACCTGAACCACACACACACAGTAAACTAAGTAAACTAAATTTTAAGTATGAGCAAAATCGTATTTGTGGTTTTTACTTTTTGTTGTTATTTAAGAAATGTTTTCCATTTTAATCTAGCCTGTACATAGTATGTGTACTGTAAAAGAACAAATATACATTTTGCTTAAACTCAGTAAAATAATTACACCTACAATTTTAAACATGTTTAAAAAGATTAAACACATTGTGTGTCATTAAAGCAAGGCACACTGTCTATTTTCTTTTATTTTCTTTAAATAACCTGAAGACCAGCATTGTTTCTTTAGATCATTTATGCACCCAAGTGCTTTTCTCAAACGAGTAGAAAACTCTCTGGATGTGTTTGACAAACACATAATTTCTACATCAGAAAACGTTTTAAATGTATGACTGAACTTTTCTCATTCGACAGAACTACTATTTTCAAATTATTTACCCCGGCCTATAACACTTGGTGTAAATTTCTCACCTAGAACACAAAAGTTGTACATTTTGACTATTTAACTATTTTGTAGGCATCGTGTAATGTTAATTAAATTAAAATAAAGCACCAGCAGCTGTGATTTTCAAAATGAAAGAAATGTACAAGCTAAGGATGTTTCAACTATGATCATCATTTCTTTTTGACCCTGATAAAACTGGTAATGAATTTTCTATGCAAGTGACATGATACACAGTTCTCATACTATTTGTGTAAATAGCTGTGCTAAACACTTATGACTATTTTTGCATGCCAACAGATTGTGTCAAGGATGTGTCACATCTAAGAATCACAATGTTTTGTAAATGACATTTTTTCTTACATCACTAGATTTGGCCATATCAAGATTTCGGATGACCGTTCACAATTTGTTTGTTGGACTTTGTATGTTTTTAGGTGAAGACATCTCTTTGTGAGCTGTCATCATAATAGGAATAAATAAAAATTAAGAAATTAAGTTAAAGTTTTTCTCTTTGAGATATTTCTTTTAGTGCAATTTTGTGTCTGTCCACAAAGTGTGATCACATGAACCATCAACACAAAAATGAAGTCTAGCTGTTTTACCCTTAAAACTATTACAACTGAAACTAATCAAACAGTTCCACTGAAAGCTGCACACTCGTTTAAGTTCGAGCATGTTAAAGTTTCCACACTCTTGTGTAGATTAATTTTATCCATAACCTTTCATGTATTCAAGCGACCAAATCACTAAGAAAGAGAGTATAGCAAAAAAACAAATGTTTACAATGCATATAGAATTCAGAATACAATTGTTAAAGGTTTTTTTTTTTTTTTTTTTGTAAATGTGGATTTGTAAATGATATTTGTATTACTCCACTAGATCTAGTCATCTTGTTCAGATAGCAGATGACACAATTCACATTTTGTTTGTTTGGCTGTTTTTGTTTTAAGACTCCTGCAAGTTCATGCTAATTCTTGAATGGGAAAGAGAGCAGGGTGAGAACATCCTATTCATTTAAGAAAATTATTAACCGTTTGACTGAACTTTTTTATTATTTTGACAATCCTCCATTTCAAACAATTTTCCCCTGAGGTGTTTATCCAAAGAATCTTTTCCAACACAACGACATTAAACATTAAAGAATGTTATCAGTTACTATCGCCATCTTCTTTGACTCAAATAAAACAAGCATCTACAATGTGTATATGTGCTAAACATCGTTGTTTCTCCACTTCTGTCATATTTTGTTAGATGGGCTACTCTTGTAATACAAACACATTTGAGAACTATGATGTTCTCACTTTTGTAAAGGTTATAGAAAAAAAACTATTCAAAACAACTTTTAACTCATATAAAATAATTAGGTTAATCATGGTGCGCAAAACTAATTGACAAAAAATCACTGAATTATGAAATGCAAAAGTTTATATTTATATATATATATATATATATATATAGGCCCCATATATATATATATATAATATATATATATATATATATATATATATAATATATATAATAAGGCAAAGTATAAACTACCATGTGCTAAGATTTTCTGTCACCTTAAAAGGATATAGATATGTAACGTGATTACGTTTAAGATCCATAAGATTGCACTACATTCACCTTAAAAGGATATAGATACGCCCTTGAATAGGTTATAGACATACTCTTTTATACAGGGAATATCTTTGCACAACAGAAATATGTATCAGAATAACAAATACCTAATAGTGAACACCTCTCTTCTAAACTATTGTGAAAACTTTTAATGTTGATTTTGTTTGTCTGCCCCACTAGCTGTATATCTTTCTCATTGTTTTTTAGATGAAGACTATTCTCAGAGTTTGGTCATACATGCCTGTGAGTGTTCGCAGGAAAACATGAACAAATACAGTATAAGATAATTAAATGAATGTCAGATGATTAGAGAGTTTTTAAACTGAGATTGTGATGCACTTTAGAGCTTTTTTGGGTCTGTCTATGATGCTGTTACCCCTGTGTCACAAAGACACATAATAGCCCCTAGCTCAACTTGAAAATGATTGTCTTGCCATCTTCTGTTATGACTGTTTCACTTAATACAAACCCATCTATTACACTTAAAGTTAGACATTAGAAGTCAAGGATGCCACAGACACTATTTCCTTTTGTCTGTGTCTCTGTAACTCACACCAGTACATAAACCAGAGATGACATGTAGAAAGAATTCATTGAAAGGGGCTTGTTTTAGTCCATTTTAGACGGTCTGCCCCAACACACAGACACATGTTTTAGGTATTCATCAGACCAAAAGGTTTGATTCGGGAAACACACACATCTGCAACTTTATGTTGTCATGACTGTCTATATAATTTATCTACTTTCATTAAAACAACACAGTGTGACGTTACGGTCTTCAACAGCATGGTCCCCTGAAATGTTGTAATATATCTATATTTTTTTCACTAAATATCTAAACATTTATCTAGCTTAAAATATTAGTTGTTACGTGTTTACAAAGTTGTCATGTCTGACGTTTATATTTTTAAGAACATTTGATATAGTTTATCATTTTTAATTTTATAACATATATTTCAACAAACCTTAAGGCCTGAAAAATAGGTTTAGCATCAGTCCAAATTTCAGCTGTTAGCCAGAAAATGCAAGTGAGCTGAAATTTCATTACTGAGATAATCTACATAATGTGAAACTAGCTCACAGTTACATTAGAGTTTTGGATTCTAGTTTATGTCGAATAGTGTTTGTTACTGTTCCATGTTTAACACCATATTACTCCATTGTGAAGACACGTAGTGTATAATAAGTTTTTCACTGTAGTAGTCTGACTCTGAAACCAGACCAAACAAAAATTAGCTTGAGCCTTAGTTGTAGCAGCATGAAAATGTTTTGTTTTTATCTTTCCATGATTTGTTCATGTTGTTCTGAACCAGGGTTTCATTTTTAACATCACAATTCGTATTGTATTGTCATGTGTGATTGTAAAAAGTTTTGTGTGTGAGTGTCTGTTTTTTTTTTTTTTTTTTTTGTAAAACCGTACTGCTGTAATGTTGGCGAGCTCTTTGTGTTCTCGGCTTCACTGTGTTCATATACGTCAGTATTCCTTGAATTTGCTCGATTAAATTAATTATTTAACACAATTTTTGGTAATGTGTGTGAATATAGAATGCAGCACAAGGATCCTTGACAATATTCTATCTTGAAATAGCCATGTAATACTCGGAATCAAGACTGCTTCTTTTGAAATATAACATTAACACATTTTTCATGACCTCAGACCCATCATTTCATAAACCACAAAAGATTAAAAAGTGATTGTGACGAGTGGGGCGGGGCCGAGAGCCGTGGGAATGGAGCGAGGCCGGTGGAGTGATTGGGAAATGATTGGGATAGGTTTCATGCATGTGAAATTGTCTACGCATGTGTGAATCGTGTTTTTTGCGTGAATTATATTTGAGACTAATCTGCTTCCATATAAACCTACCTCTTACAGAAAACTTTGTTCATTTTAAGATTTTCAAAAAACTTCATTCTGTATGATTTATAAGCTTGTTTCCTCACGGGGACCAAAATAAATTGACAAGGACAAGGATTTTGGATATTGCCATATGGAAGCAGATTAGTCTCAAATATAATTCACGCAAAAAACACGATTCACACGTTTAAAATTGTAGGTGTAATTATTTTACTGAGTTTAAGCAAAATGTATATTTGTTCTTTTACAGTACACATACTATCTACAGGCTAGAATAAAATGAAAACATTTCTTAAATAACAACAAAAAGTAAAAACAACAAATACGATTTTGCTCATACTTAAAATTTAGTTTACTTAGTTTACTGTGTGTGTGGTTCAGGTATACCCTATGTTATGGGGAACAGTGATGGCAATATGGAAGCAGATTAGTCTCAAATATAATTCACGCAAAAAACACGATTCACACATGCGTAGACAAATTTCACATGCATGAAACCTAATTCACGTACACACAAAAAAAAATCACATGCGTGAAAAAAATATATATATTCACAAAAAAGCAATTCACATGGCGCAAAATAAAATATATATTCATAAAATACATTTCACAAATGCAAAACACAATTCGTAGATATACAACTGTGCACAAAAACCTTTGAATGTTTAAAATGTACGAGTGTCTGAATGTACAAATCGTCATTTACTACGAATCCACTCGGATTTGTGTGTGTGTGTTTTTGAGACTTTCCTGGCAGAGCTCTCTCCCCACGTGGGTCTGTCATACTCTTTAGCAATCAGATGCGAGCTAACCATTCAACCAATCATATCATAAGCCACTGAGAGTGCATTCAAGGGAGAGTAGTTTTGCACATGTTCAGATGAAGTCGCAATAATCGCAGAAGAAGCGCTTCCTTTGTTTGAGTCTGCGCGTCTTCAGAAAGGAAGTGCTAAAAATCGCTAAAAAATGGGCTTCACTTGTCTCAATTGAGTTCCAAAGAGATTGCTAAGACATGTGACCAACTGGGGCGGCAACGTCATCAGAACGCAAAGAATTATGGGTATGTTTGGCCAGTTTACATGGGCTGGCATAGCAGGCTAAGTGTTCTGGCATGAAAATAATGAAAAATTAGCGTGAAAAAAACAGAATATATAATCGTACAAAAAATGCAGCGGACTAAAGAAAACATTGTCGGACCATACCGCCGCTAAAACTAAATCCTAATGCAAAGACGAGATATGACGAGAAAAAAAAAAAAAGGGAATCAAAGGACTTGATCCTTACGAGCAGAGCGACTGGTCAAGGGACGTCAAACTGTTGCCCAACTTCCAGCACCCATACATGAACTACACGATACTAAGTGTAAGTGCATACACACACAAAGTTTTCTATGGACTTTTTATAATGTAAATGTATTTACATGTTAAATATGTAAAGAAACTAAAATTAAGTTGGATTGTTACTACTATTTAAGTAATGTACTTGTGTTTGCAACCAAAGAACACTGATTTTGCACAATTATTCCTTAATACAGATAAAGGAGGCAGAATTTCATTCAGTCTTTGTGTATTTTATTTACAGACATCATCATTTACAAAAATCATTACATGTGAGAAGAGACATTACAAAATCTTTTGGAAAACAATAAACATTTACATATTAGATGTGAGCATGGTATATAATTCTCCAAAAGGGCTTGAACCGTCTCTGTGTTCGTAGCTTTGACCTCAGTATGGCCGAGGTACAGAGAGGAAGGGGTCCAGTCAGGATCACACTCCAACATTTCATAGGCAGGTTTGCCTGCAAACACAGTCACCAAATAAATTGCTATGTAGCTAGATGTACAACATTTAAAACTGATGAACGTTACGCTTTAGTACGTTGGTAACTTAAGCTCATCTTCTAGCCATTTCATGCTACTTAACAGTTAACATTGGCCCTAACGTCAAATCTAATGGTCTGGTTGAGTCAAACACAAACAAAATGTACTGGACTGGTTATTTGCCCACAACACAACATTTACAGAGAGTAATTGTAACTTACCTTTGTGAAAATGTTTTGAACACACCATCGTGTGGAGTGTTATCGAAGGTAATCTTGGGCTCCTTACTGCTGCAAACGTTATCCATGCCATTCGTCAACTTTTTATCACCTCTGGCAACACTGGCTTGTACTATTATTTTTCCACGCTGGAAAACGATAAAAGGATATTCCGTTCTTAAGCTTTACGCCACTTCTATCGTGAGAACGACCATTCCAGTTTATAACAGCGTTCTTCCCCTCCATGCATAGAAGCCTGGCGCGTCATGTTTGTGCCGCGGTTTCCCAAAATGCTTTGCGTTCACCACTGGGAATACGTCATGATGACGACACATTAGCAATCTCTATTGGCTCGCTGTGTCCATTTCTTTTACTGTCTATGGGATTACTGATGTAAAGGCTTAATTTCCGTTCTAATTAATCCATATTGCGCAAAAGGTGCGCAGAATCGTGCTCCTTGAATGCACTCTCAGTGGCTTATGATATGATTGGTTGAATGGTAAGCTCGCATCTGATTGGCTAAAGAGTACGACAGACCCACGTGGGAAGAGAGATCTCTGCCAGTAAAGTCTCAAAAACACACACACACAAATCCGAGTGGATTCGTAGGTAAATGACGATTTGTACATTCAGAACACTCATACATTTTAAACATTCAAAGGTTTTTGTGCACAGTTGTATATCTACGAATTGTGTTTTGCATTTGTGAAATGTATTTTATGAATATATAATTTTATTTTGCGCATGTGAATTGCTTTTTTGTGAATATATATTTTTTTTAACGCACGTGATTTTTTTTTGTGTGTACGTGAATTAGGTTTCATGCATGTGAAATTGTCTACGCATGTGTGTATTCCTAAATTCTGTATTCTGAAGGTTTTTACAGAAGGATTTTTTCATTTTATGGTAAGGTTGGTGTATGGTGATTGAAAATACAGTTTGTACAGTATATAAAAACCATGGGATGGGATGACCCATAAAACATGGAAACCCAACGTGTGTGTGTGTGTGATGAGAGAGAGCGAGGAGAGAGAGAGAGAGAAGGGAGAGAGAGAGAGAGATGGGGCATAGAAGAGAGAGATGAGGAGAGAGAGAAGAGAGACAAACCAAAGAATCAGAAGTGTTAATTCGTTGTCTAAACCACTACTTATTTAAAATTTGTTTTGTCTTGTCATATCATGTTATGTACATTGATTACTTTTAAGCAATATTGTTCAGCACCATGGTCAACCATTGTTGTTTTATTGTGCTTTATGAGCTGAACTAAACTCTGTGAATATAATATCAGGTGCATGTTGTAAAGCCATTAACACAAGCACGTGGAAGATACTATTACCCACTGTCAGTTAGACACCTTCACAGTCAGAAGTAAATTGTCAGGTGAGGTGCATTTGGTGGATAGAGACGGTGAGCAAGGATGTTGAATCATTAGACTCCTCATAAGTTTATCTATTCAACCTACAGATTAGGTTGTACTGATCCTACAGAGGTGTTAGCATACACACATACAGATGAGGTAGAAAGAACATGCCCAAACATAACACCTTTTCAGAAGCATATAAAAAGTGTGATGGGTAATGTTCTTGGTGAACTCTTTAATTCTATGTTTCAGTTTGAAATTTTTAGGTGCTTTATTGACATGGAAAATATGTTGTACATTCGTATTGCCAGAGCATTCCAGTATTGTTGCAAACAATCAAAACATTGATGGCTTAGCTATCAATATTGTGCCTATAGATCAAGCAGAACTAAACCGTTTAGAGGTTTGAGATGGACACGTGTCTGGATATCCTCCAACCCATAAACAAACCACATTACCGTTAACAAACATACAAAAACATTCTATCGGACACAGACTACATCACAGGAGGAAAACAGACAGAGGAGAAGCTTTGGGTTCTGGTGTCTAGACACCGATCCAGCAAAGGTGTTGACCTAAAACACAAACACGGACAACCTCGTTGCTTAGGGCTAGATGTAGACCAGTCAGTAGCCACACTATTGGTGTCTAGGTATTAACATATACCATATAGATCAAACAAACATTGATCCTGTCAAGGCGACAATACACTCACTTTTGCTCAGCCATTTTTTCCAGTAAGAACCCAAACACCTCCTGACTGGAAGTGAGTAACTGCTCAGGAAGGAACTCCACAGAAACCCCCACAGCTCTGGTTAGAGATACAACCATCATATATCCAGTAATAAATACATCAAAAGTCAAATCTGACATATGTTTGATCTTCTGATTTACACAACCTCCGTCATGTCAATCAGGGGTGAAAGGACCACTTTGACATGGCAGTCACTGTGACAGGTCATATAGCCATAAATCAACTCATAAATCTGACCATGTACACATTTGACATATGACAACCTGTCAATCAACGCTGACTGGACCCTCCATAAATCAGGGTCATAAATCCAAAGTGACAGAAAGTGTATGATACAACTACTGCGGTCGAATTTTCAGAGGAAAATTCGGATCCAGAATAGCCTATATTGAAGCAGATTTAACATTTTAAAACATTCCCCTTAGGAGAGGGATATTATAGACCCACAATTATTGAACAGAGGAAAGAGAAACTACTTTAGACAGAGTAAATAAGTGGGATGAAGAATATGTTCCAGGTATAACATGTGGGCAGTTGTGGGCATTATTGAACAGAGGAAATGCAAAGCAGATCCTCGCAGACACCACATTAACACAGTGCATTAAACAAGCTATTTTGGCTCAGAAAGATTTAACAAACAGGGCTGCACTGGAAAGAATAATTAGGAGTAAACTAGGGAATGATCAGTTTGAGGAATATTTTTCTGATGTAGGTCCTGAAAGTGACAGTTCAGACAGTGACTCAGAGGAGAGTCAAGAGGATTCAACAGAGGATGAAAGTGTAGTTCAAAGAACAGACAGAAATTTGGTAACTACCCCCATTAGAGAAACAAGGAGACTCCAAAGCTCCATTTGAGGGATATAACTCCTAAGTCAGGTACACCAGGTCAGAGAAGGCCAATAACTCCCATAAATCAGGTGCATACTCCGAGACAAACTGAAAATAATTAAATGGAATCCAGAGTTTGGAAGAACTTTGGAAGAATTAATGAGAAAAGATCAGGAGATGAAACTCTTGAAAAAGGCCAAATTGAAAAATACCACAGTGAAAGGAAAAGTGAGGGAACTAGTCAGATATGTTGAACAGATGAAGATTTCTGGTGAGTCAGTAGACTCGCATATTTTGGCTGAATTTGGGCTACACAGAGGCAGAAAATTAGCTAGGACTTTTGAAGGGTTAATTCCTACTAATAAAGAAGAAATTGAGAAGGAACGCTTTGAAGAAAAGTGGCGTACAGTAGGAACATTGACAGCCTGTCAAGAGATTGTGGAAAAAGGTGTAGACGGGATTTTGAAACATTTTTCAAGGTGTAAAATAAATGCCCTAGCAGGAGCAAAATTCCTTCTTTATGGTCCAGAGACTTCTCCTGAAGAATTAGAAAAGGCTCTAATTCGATATGACAGAAAGACAGAAATAATCCAGACAGACAGGGAAAAATCAAATAGTAAAATCACAGAAGTCTGAAGACCCAACGAGACGGTCAAGCCATGAAAAGAAGCCCTACAACCGTTATGAGATGGAGAGTAGATCCTCCTCTTGCCATGAACCAAAAGCAGATAAAAACTGGAGAAAAGGGGGAAAAAGATCTAGCCCTAAAGATACAACCCGTGGAGGGAGAAAATACAGAGAGCAATCAAAATCTAGGGAAAATCGAACTGAGAACAGTGAAGAGAAAGGTTGCTACATAAGTCCAGAAAAATTGAAAAAATTGAGCATAGAAGAAAGACAGGAGATCATGGCAGAGAGACAGAAAAGTAGGCCTGAAGCAAGAATAGGCAGAATAAAAACAGCTGACAGAAAAGAGGAAGTCAAACCAAAGAGAAAGAAAAACAAGAAAAAAGGCCCAGAACTGATAGAAGCATAGGATACATCAGCTCCCCTTAAGACAGCCTTAATGAAGACAGATGAAGTTGATCAAAAATTATATAAAATCTATGATGAAACAATGTTCCGTATCAATACAGGAGCTGACTTCAGTGTCTTGAAATCAACAGAAAAACATGGTGAATTCATGAAGGTAATTACGGTAGAGGATTTTGATGGTAATTCAAGAAGCAAAGTAGTATTTATAAAAAAACGAAATAAAAAAAATACAAAAATTAGGAATAGTGCAAACCTGATTCCAAAAAAAGTGGGACACTGTACAAATTGTGAATAAAAACAGAATGCAATGATGTGGAAGTTTCAAATTTCAATATTTTATTCAGAATACAACATACATGACATATGTAAATGTAAATGTTTAAACGAAGAAAATGTATCATTTTAAGGGAAAAATAAGTTTTTTAAATTTCATGGCATCAACACATCTCAAAAAAGTTGGGACAAGACCATGTTTACCACTGTGTGGCATCCCCTCTTCTTTTTATAACAGTCTGCAAATGTCTGGGGACTTAGGAGACAAGTTGCTCAAGTTTAGGAATAGGAATGTTGTCCCATTCTTGTATAATACAGGCTTCTAGTTGCTCAACTGTCTTAGGTCTTCTTTGTCGCATCTTCCTCTTTATGATGCACCAAATGTCTTCTATGGGTGAAAGATCTGATTCTACACAGCCATGATGTTGTAATTGATGCAGTATGTGGTCTGGCATTGTCATGTTGGAAAATGCAAGGTCTTCCCTGAAAGAGACGACGTCTGGATGGGAGCATATGTTGTTCTAGAACTTGGCTATACCTTTCAGCATTGATGGTGCCTTTCCAGATGTGTAAGCTGCCCATGCCACACGCCACTCATGCAACCCATACCATCAGAGATGCAGGCTTCTGAACTGAGCGCTGATAACAACTTGGGTTGTCCTTGTCCTCCTCAGTCCGGATGACATGTGCATCCCAGTTTTCCAAAAAGACTTCAAATTTTGATTCGTCTGACCACAGAACAGTTTTCCCACTTTGCCACAGTCCATTTTAATGAGCCTTGGCCCAGAGAAAACGCCTGCACTTCTGGATCATGTTTAGATATGGCTTCCTTTTTGACCTATAGAGTTTTAAAGCCGGCAACGGCGAATGGCACGGTGGATTGTGTTCACCAACAATGTTTTCTGGAAGTATTCCTGAGCCCATGTTGTGATTTCCATTACAGTAGGATTCCTGTATGTGATGCAGTGCCGTCTAAGGCCCGAAAATCACTGGCATCCAGTATGGTTTTCCGGCCTTGACCCTTACGCACAGAGATTGTTCCAGATTCTCTGAATCTTTGGAGGATATTATCCAATAAACACCATTATAACATCAACCCACTTGGCAATTTTTCTCTGAGAAACTCCTTTCTGATATTGCTCCACTATTTTTCGCTGCAGCATTGGGGGAATTGGTGATCCTCTGCCCATTTTGACTTCTGAGAGACACTGCCACTCTGAGAGACTCTTTTTATACCCAATCATGTTGCCAATTGACCTAATAAGTTGCAAATTGGTCATCCACTGGTTCCTTCTATGCACATTTAACTTTTCCGGCCTCTTATTGCTACCTGTCCAACATTTTTGGAATGTGTAGCTCTCATGAAATCCAAAATGAGCCAATATTTGGCATGACATTTCAAAATGTCTCACTTTCAACATTTGATATGTTATCTATATTCTATTGTGAAATTGTACAGTGTCCCAACTTTTTTGGAATTGGGTTTACTCTTTGAAAGAGATTAGTTACTAATTATAAGGCATTAAATAAATTAACAATCCCAGATACAAGATACCTAATTAACTGCAGTGAAGTAAGTGGAGATATAGGCAGAGAGAAAAACTGGCTGTCAAAAATTTACTTAGCAAACAGAATTTAAAACAACCAATTGAAAAAATTGCCCCAAGGCTATCGGCTTTTTTTTTTTTTTTTTCGGAAGTGACCATTATGTCTGGAATCGGTTACCTCAAGGGTACAGAAATGCTCCTAATCAATCCCAGAGTGCAATCCTGGAAATTTTATCAGGAATACTGGTAACAGTCTATATTAAAGATATTTTGATATCCACAAAAGACGAGCAAGAGCACTTGAAACTGCTAGAAGAGACACTAGACAGGTTAACAGAGGCTGGCCTTAAACACAGTATAAAGAAAATGGAAATTGGAAAACATGAAGTAGATTTCCTAGGATTTAAACTTGGCAAAGATACAAAAGATCTGACAACAAGTACAAGAACTAAGTTAGAGGAAATGGAATGGTCTGGGCCCCCTAGAAACAGGAAACAGCTGCAGTCACTGCTAGGTACCCTAAATTATATTAGAGAGCTAATACCTAAATATTCTAGGGAGGCAAAAATATTATATCGGGGAACCAAGGAAGGAAAATGGCAGTGGACCGAGCAAATGGAGCAAGCTAGATTAAAATGAATCAAAATGGCTCTTAATAGTGGTGCATTAGAAGACAAGATGAGACATTTCCTCTTTACGTTCAGGTCTCAAGAAGAAGAGGAAGTTACTTTAACGCTGTGGAATGCAGAGGGGTGATGCCCTATTGCATTTCTGACACACCAGCAAGAAGCAGCAATGACGTGTTTTGATGAAAACAGTGCTGAAAGAATATTAGGTGCTGTGAGTAAAAGATTATTACAGCTAAAAGCTGTAGCAAAAGAACAACCAATAGTGATTTTTTTCTATGGCAGGAGAGCTGGCTAGGTTAAAAAGAAACCTAGTGATGAACCAGGCTTGTATCATTAGTCATAGATGGGATCAATGGAGTTTAATTCTAGGAGACAATCAATTAGATTGGAGAAGAATTAAACAGAAAAGGAAAGATAAAATTACTAGGTATTACGAGAACCATAAAAACCTACCCAGGTATTTCACTGATGGAAGTGAAAGAGCATGGAAAGTTAAGTGGGGATACTTGGTTAAATTTAATGGACAGCTTATCACCTCACAGAATGAGGAAATTCAGGGAACCGCACAGTTAGCGGAAGTGACAGCTGTTGAGTAGTGATGGGTCGTTCGTGAATGAGACGACTCTTTAGACTCTTTAGTAGGTGAACGATAGGAGCTGGCTCGCATATCTGAAGAGCCGACTCTATTTAAAAAAATATAGCCGATAGAAATTAAATCATTATGTAATAATGAAATAATGGATGCATTTTATTTTATTTAAAATAATTGACTAATTCAAAGAACAAAAAATTATTTTATAGGCCTAAAGGCGCACATATTCGTTTCGACTGTCTGATCAGCCTCACATTCTGTTCTTGTCAATCATACACGAGGTGTCAACCAATTATATGGCATGAGGGAGGGGCCGAGCCATCACACACACACCACAACAAACAGTGTCAAACTCGGAGAAGAAACCGCATCAGCCCCTCGAAAGTAAGGCAGCTTGCATTTCTGAATGCAAATCTCTCAAAAAATAAAAATATGATCAGCATTGTGTGTGTGTGTGTGTGTGTTCATGCTAGTTATACAAAACATAACTAGTGAAATAGTTCATGCTGGTTATATAACATGCCAAAAAAAAGGGGCCAGTTTAATCCTTTCAGTTATTTATTTTTCTTTAATATGGGCTTCTATTATGTTGTTCAGATTCAGAATGTATTTGTTTTGTAATGTTGTTGTTTCTATACATTAAAAGTTGTAAATTAAATGCAAATGTTTAATAGTATTCTTTTTTCATAACAAATCAATGCATGTTTAAATAAATTGTGAGACATTGTGAGTATGATTTCATTTAATAATTTAATTAAAATTGTTTTCACACCTATCATAGTCAAAACAGTTTTGTTTTTTAAAGAGCCATTTGTGAGCCAAAAGAGCCGTCTCTTTTCAGTGAGCTGAGTCAAACGAGCCGGCTCACAAAATATGAGCCAAAATGCCCATCACTACTGTTGAGCAAGCACTTCAGAGAGTTGTTGAATTAGGTCATAAAGAAATTATCCTAACAAGTGATTCTGAATATGTTACTGATGGAATTAATTTAGAGCTGGACAAGTGGAAATCTAATGACTTCCATACAGCTAAAGGTAAACCGATGGCATACAGAGAGCAGTGGAGAAATACAGCTGATTTACTAGAGAAAGTAAAAGCTCATATTTACCATCAGGTTAGCCATACACAGCAGAATAATGAATCTGCTGAAGGAAATCGACAGATAGATAAACTAATAGGTCGAGTTAAAACCAAAAAAAATAACAGAGTTATTTCAAAAACTGCATAATGAGCTAAACCATCCCAGTGTAAAAATTATTCAAGTGGAACTTAGATTAAGATATCTAAACATCCCTAACTGGAGAAATCATTATAGGGAGCTAAGAAAGGAATGGCAGATATGCAGAAAGTTTATGACAGCGAAAGGTTGTAAGGAAAGTGAGTTACTGAAAGAATATTAAGGGGAACAGATTAGCATAGATTTTGCCGGACTCTTATGCCCAAAAACTCAAAAAGGAAACTGCTATTTTCTACTTGCTACCGATAACCACACTAAGAAAACCATGATATGGCCTCTAAGGGCAGCACTCGAAGAAAAGGTAGTTTTTAAAAGAATGGATAAAGTGGCAGGGACCGATGGAAAGTTTGAGAGCAGATGGTACACATAATATAAGCAGTAAACTAGTAGAGAAATTCTGTAAAGAAAATAGAATAATACTACTGAAATCCATAGCCTATCGTCCAGAGACAAATGGAATTGCGGAATGCGCAATTAGATCTGTTAAGGAATGGTTTGCTAAGAATAGAAACCTAGGTCAGTTGGACATGACTATTGATCAGTGTTTATTGGACCTCAACAGGTGCAATATGGTGAACCGGAAAGAAAGGGCGGTTAAGAAAAATTCGAGGTTTGAAGTTGGTGACGAAGTCATTATAACAAGATGGCATAAAGTAGGTAAGTTATCTGAAGGTTTGGGCATGGTTGATAAAGTGAAAGCCATTACAGGGTCCAATACAGTCGAACTAGAGAATAATGGAAATTAAGAGTAATAAGGATTTGGTAAAGAAATAATAAATGGAGAAATCAACCTGGAAGACATCAAAGTCCGGTCCTTTGCTCTACTCGGATTAGGCCTCTTTGGTTTATAATGGATAAAATCCATTATAAACCAAAGAGGCCTAATCCGAGTAGAGCAAAGGACCGGACTTTGATGTCTTCCAGGTTGATTTGGGAGACCCTACGGGTTCTCAAACCATTAGGATTATTCCAGGATGGAATAATGACCAGGTTCTCCAGGCACCCTTAACTAAGGATGCGAGAACATGAAAAGGAGGCTTTTCTTGGAACAAGAATCCCTTTAATCCCAAGGGATGGGAAAGGAGTGAAAGACAAGGCTCTTTTAGGGAGAGAAGAATTTGCCAGAGAAATAAAGAGACAGGATCAAGAAAAAGATTTAACTTTCACATATATTGAATCAATGAGATGGGATTTGTCATTGTGGACTCAGCCCATTTTAAGATGTTTCCCGGTGGTAGATCCTAAGCAAGGGTTTCGCGGGAAGGTTGTCTGGATTTATGTAAAAATCGGTGATCAGTGGCAGGTTCGAAGCTGAGGACATCTAGCTATCAAACTGGCACAATGAAGTGGCTGGATAAATAGCCCTCCTTATGAGAAGGACTTCAGAGAGACACAACCTCGCTCAAATGTGACAAAAGAGAAACGAAAATCTACAAGAAAAGAAAAATTTGTGCAACTAACAGTGTTGTTAGCAAATGACTTAGACAAGCACAAAATTTGGTGTCCTGTAGTTTTAAAACTCATTGAAACCTATTGAAACCAATTACTATACGTAAGTCCAACAGAAGATACAAATTGATAACAATAAAATGGCATCCAATGGGACAAACAATGGAACTGCAAAGAATGAGACTAAAACAGAAGCTGGAGGATTTTCTGCTCTGGTGGCTGTACTTTTTATCTATTTTACAAATTGGGAGAATACTATTAATATAAAAGTATATAAAAAAAAAAGAAATTAACAAAAATACAAATTGGAAGAACACTATAAATATTAAAAAAAATCCAGATAATACTATTAATATAAAAAGAAAATTGAGAGTCTTTTGATAGTGCTCTGATGACGTCAGAGTATAAGGTGGTTGTAACAAGTATATGTAGAATTGGTATTGATATTACATCAGTTAAGTATATGTAAAATTGGTATTGATATTACATCAGTTATGATAAAAGAAGATAACTTTGTTTTCTGAGGTGAAATATGTATTATCATAGTAAGTGCAATGTATCTAATTGGACTGTTAATAGTTAAATATGGTAAAGAGACAATGCTATGGACAATGATGGGATTTTTGACATTGAATGTTTTTAATGGTAGGATTTTTCCTGAAAGATGATGATACAGTATTATTGGGAATTATGATTTTAATGAACAGATGGGATAAAATGAAAAAGGCCTTGAAAGTGTACAACATGTTTCAAGCAAACTATAACAGTGAACTCAGAATAACTAATTACCTGTAGCAAAAAAATAATAATAAATAAATAAATTACATTAAAATTAATTAAATGATTATGGGTATATAAAGAGAATTGAGAGTACAGGCCCTGAATCACTTACAATACTCGAAATGGCCCTGAATCTCTTCCAGGACTCGGCAGTGATGATTCGGGAAATTGGTGGCCCATTGGTTGCAATGAGTTTCGGACAGTTTTTTGAGCTGGCAAAAAGCTGTCTGTAAACCATAGAGGCTTTGGATAAACCGGAGAATCATACGAGCTTTTGTGGAGAGAGATGGGATTGAGAAATGCCTAATGCATGAACTTCCTGGAAATCAAGATCAATTTTCTAAATGGGAAATGAGAGAATTGTTAAAAGGTAACACTATTCAGAAATAGGAGGAATGTTTTTGATGTGTACATTGAGAAAAAGTATAAAAGTGAGAAGATAGGGACTTTCCCTAGTGAAATGTATTGAGGACAGAATTTGATGGAAGGAACTAAAAATAGAGGAAATATTGTAAATAAGGAAACCTCAAGAGGGGATGTTATATCAAATCTGTAGATTATTTAGGAATGAGATTTCCCATTCACAATCGTTTGTCACTCGGTAACTGTGATAATGAACCAGGTAAATTAACCATTGACTTTGATGATCTCCTTGTAGAGGGGATACAAAGTAACTGGAACAAAGAAGTCAAAAGACAAAGGAAGAAAGAAAAGGACGATTTTTTTTTTTCAACTGATGGAACAGCAGGAAAATGTCTTTAACAGTTTAAGAATCAGAATAAAGATAGATTAATTTGCTTTAATGCAAGAAAATTGCAGCAATTACTTCCAGATGTATTTATTGGAGGAGAGGTTGCTACGAAAGTGAAATATCATACTTCCTGTATCCATAGCAACTATGTCTGTATGAGCATGCATGCGGATGTGTAGAGTGTTTTCACCGAAAAGGCATCGGAAGAAAAATGGACGTGTTGTTTTTGTGACCATATAATGTTATGGTTTGAACACATTCCTTGCCGCATCTCGGGGTGAAGACTTTACACGATTTACTTTTTGTTATTATTTGCTTATGAGTTATTGTTTGAATAAAGCGAAACCATTTCATATGGTGATGCGTTAAACATGTTACAAACAAGTCTCTGAGTAATTTTATTAAGAGTAAAGTTATTATTTTATTTTGTTCCTGATCCCAGACATTACGAAGTTCCACAGCAGCAAAGACTCAACTGAGCTGAACTGGGAGGAAGAAGTAATGGAAGTCTCTATCAAAATCTGATAAATATGAGAGGTAAGAGCGATATTTTGTACATGGCCAACGCTGCGTGTGCAAGTTTGCATTAGGAAACAAAGATGTGAAAAAAGAGGAGTTTTATGTAGATTTCTTTAGCCAGAATAAGAATACGTTAAAAGACCGGTTAATGTGGACGCGTAACCTGTATATTTTAACTCAACGGTAGCATAATGAAACTGTTCGCTGTCTACACCACGCTGCCCGCTTTGTAAAATTTGTAAAAATGTTTATGATGACTAAGTGAAGCAGGGGGTTATGTAAACTTTTCAATGCATCTTCATTTTGAGCCTTATCTGCTAGAAGGCTATCATATAAACAGAGGTAAAGAGAGGATATTTTTATTGCCGTTGCGTGTGCAAGTTTGCGTGGAAACAAAGATGTGAAAAGCGGTTTTAATGTAGATTCTTTGCCGAATAAGAATACCTTAAAAGACCCGGTTAATGTGCGTGGAACCTGTATATTTAAACTAACGGGTAGCATAATGAACTGTCTGCTGTCTACACCACGTCTGCTTTTGTCACATTTGTAAATGGTATGATGACTATGAAGTAGGGGGTTAGTGATCCTTTAATGTACTTTCATAGAGTTGAGCCTTATCTGGGTTAGCTATATACACCCTGCTTACTTAAAAAAAAAAAACAAAAACTGTATATATTTAATGAACAAAAACAGTGTAAGGTTTTTGGGTGAAAAGTGTGAAAAGACTGATATATGAGGCCCGTGCAGGATCTAATCCACTTCCATCCAATGCTGCTTTTGTTCTCTGTTTTCATCTGTGAGCATGCTCTTGTTATAGCCTATTTTACCATATTGTTGAGTTTAATATATTTATATATTTAAAGCTTTAAATTACTAACACTACGTGGTCACCCATTTCATTTTTCTCAGCGGTAATTCCCTGTCTAAAGCAAAGACTTTCTTTCTTTTTAAAAAACTTTGAGAAAGTGATTCATGCTTTTATTACTTCTTAGATTAGATAACTGTAATCACTGTATGCTGGTATCAGCCAACAGCTTTATCTCGATTACAATTAGTTCCAGAGAATGCGGCAGCTAGACTTTTGACCGGTATTCATGGGAAAACGGGATCATATTACCCAAGTTCTACAGTTCTTTACACTGGCTACCTTAAAAGGCGTTACAGAGCAGATTTTAAAATTTCATTGATTGTCTGTAAGTCACCAGCATGGTATGGCTCCATCGTGGTTAGCCTGAGTTACTGATTGAAAGCACAATGTAATTAGATCTCTCTCTCCGCTGGTCCTCTTAACCAGAGACTTCTCTTGTTTATCCCCAAGATGAGGCGGGAAGCGTAGGGGTGATCGCGCTTTTGCTTCAATTGCACCAAGACTCTGGAATGATCTGTCATTTTCAGAAGCCAGGAATGGCTTCATCTGTGGCCATTTAAGTCTAACTAGGTATCAAAACTGTTCGATAAGACTTTTTAATTCTGGTTGGTGCTAATTTTTATCCTGGTTTCATATATTTTATATATTGCCGTTATAGATGTTTTAGTTTTTCTTTTTCTCTCTCCTTGTTTTTGTATTTTACTGTTTCTTTTATTTTTTGTGCATGTATTGATGTTTTTGTAGTTATTCTGTTGTAGCACATTGGTCAACTTGTAGTAAATAGTGCTAAATAAAATGCCATTGCTATTACTAATTACTTTTTAAAATGAAATAAGTCAAATCGAAAATAGAAACTCTTTCATTATGTAATCCATGCATTTCTCTTTAAAGGCACAACTAATGAGATTGATGGATGTCTAAAATATATAAAAAAAAAAAAAAAGGAAAAGCCTAAAACAGGCCTGATTATGATTT
Organism: Cyprinus carpio; assembly: GCF_018340385.1. Taxonomy (NCBI): domain Eukaryota; kingdom Metazoa; phylum Chordata; class Actinopteri; order Cypriniformes; family Cyprinidae; genus Cyprinus; species Cyprinus carpio. The sequence continues at coordinate 10,136,104 of NC_056596.1, read as the reverse complement.
GCGTTTTATTTTAAAATTCTGTACAATTAAAAACTAAAAAAAAAAAACAATTATAATGGCATGTAAGACTGTGTCCTATAAATGTATACCTTCTTATATTTCAGATTTGTATGATTTGTTTCTGAATCCTGAAGACTTTAAAAGGTTTGCGTGCAAACAAATTTTGCCTTGATATTTGAATTATTTTAGTCTATTTCTTTCTTTTTCTTTTTTCTTCTTTATTTTATTTTTTTTTTTTGTCCATGCAGGCAAATGCTTTATCCAGAAAGCTTTAAAACTCGTTTACTGCATTCCGCTCCTTTAAGTACTGTGTCGCTTTACATTTTTAAAACGGGTAACTTTGGATGTAAAACAAGTGTTCATGAATTATGTTATCTTTAATGCGAAATTGAACTTTGGCATGCACATGTAACCCAGATTACTAGAAAACCGTTGCTGAAAAAAAAAAAAACCCTACAACATTAACATTGTGTAACACAGTATTTTTAATTTTTAATCTCTATAAAGAGAAAAAGAAGTGTATAAAATTTAATTAAGAAGTCATTTAGACAAGTGATTTAATTTAATAAGATACGAGTGGGACGCTAAGCCCTGCCCTAACAGGTGGAACTGGACAGAGAACGATGCAGCGTTTTTTTTTTTTTTTTTTTTGAGAGCAAGAAGCAGCTGACTGCGATCCTGAAATGAAGAAAAATAGAGTTTGAATGAACAAACTAACAGTTGTAACAGAAAAATACATGATAAATAAGATTTTGAGATAGGAGTGTGGATTGAACGAAATCAACCAATAACAAACAGGCCTGAAGTTGAAGTTTTGCCTTTCTTTAAATTTCATAACTTAAAAATCTAATTCTCTTGGTAGGTGAAGTGAATAAATCCTCAATTACTGAGGTTCTGGGTCTTTTCTTTTTTTTCTGTCCTTTCTCGTATTCTTTCTATTTTCTACTTTTCAGAATTTCCTGAGTCGGATGCTGCATGTTCCTGGACACTAACCGATTTCTGAGGAGGATTTTGAACTTGAACTATCCATTTCATGTTGGGTGCCGACGCGCCAGTGCAGGAACTGGCGAACAGACATGCTCATATAAGGAATTGCTTTAATAGGATCATGAATCAACGGAGAGTGGTATGACTGCATATGTTTTTCTCCCTTTTCTGACTGAACTGTGTTGTTCAGAATTCAGCTGCGAAGAAGGATCTCGTAAGCAGCAGCATTGAACTGGAACTGAGATTTAGTGAAATCCCACTTACATTGAGTCTGAAGTATTGTGAGTACAGTTAATTTGATTTATTGTGATTTTTATTTTCTATTGTTTTTTTTTTCCTTTAAATTTCACTGTATTTTATTTTTTCTCTAATCCACTATTTGGCTTTATATAAATATACTTTTTTTTTTCTGACAAAACGAGGGTGAAAACGGTATTTCAAAGGTTTATCATTTGGAAGAATTTGTATGCAAATTTAAATTATTCTTACATCAAATAAGCTTAATTAGGAACAAAATTGAATAATCGGAGACAATAAATTTTATACACACTAGTCAAGTAAGGGTCATTCGCGTGAATCCTAATAAAAAAAGATATTAATCATCTATAATAGTCACAAAAACTAAATACAATATATACATCTGATAGAAGAAGTTACAATCAAGGTAAATTTCAAATTGTTTGAATACCAAGTCTTTTATTTCCAAATTTTATGCGCCATTACTTTTCTTTTGCGGTCATTGTTGGGAATGCTGTTAAAGGTTTTTAAATTTCACTGTTTTATTTTATTTTGTATCAATTATTTTTCCTAAATACATCTACCTGTTCTTTCTAACGCAGCCCATGTTGTCGCCATTGCCTTTTCCCCTTGTTTGACAACTGTCTCATGATCAGGTCTAATCTTCTGGTCGCTGGTCTAAATTCAGAAACACAGTGCCAGCCCTTCACGTTTATTCCCTGTTTGAAAGGGAGGGTTGCACTCACCGCGCTGCCAACGCGCATTTGACAAAAATTTGGCGATCCAGCTAGGAGCCAGCTGGTTATAGCAACAAGGACAGCTGTAGAAAGCAAGCAGAGACACAACCTATTATGAATAAAAATCCAGTGTTTGACCTTACATTTGTGGATTATGGAAATCATAGAAAGATGAAAATGTGAACATTGGCAAATGCGGTTATAGTCAAAGGCCTCACAATGACCGAGGAAGACAACAGAGTTGGAGACATACTTGCAAAAGTATGGCTCAGTCCAAACACAAAATTTGAATGATCGATGATGCACTTCTTATTTTCACTCGGCAATGCTTATATGGAATAGTGCTCACAGTTCTGGCGATGCGGGAACTTTAATGCTCCCATTTACCCTTAACCCCAGAGTCTATGCGGCTTTTTGGGGCCTGAAGTTTTGTCATGCCCCCGAGTGACATTTGTGCTTTTTTCAGTTTCTTATAAATATCTAAATGGCTAAAGTCTAACTTCACCGTAATCCCAGCACAAACTGGGCTATAATAATATGTGAGCAGCATGTATGTACATGATTGTGTTTTTGAGAAAAAAAATGTTATGTGTGGTTAGTGAAAAAACTAAAAATGTGCCACTTGAATAAGGCAATAAAACACATTACAGAACACTGGTTCCTCAACTTTGAGAACTGGAGCTTGTAGCCCAGAATTTTTCTTTCAAATTATGTGAAAATCAATATCTGTTTACTTCCACACTTACAGAAAATAATAAGAATATATTGATTTAAATCTTTCTAAGACACTTTTTGTTGGTAAAAGTCATAAGGCATAAAGTGCAAACTCTGTGTACTCTAGAACTGTGTTTGTTTTAATCTAAAGCTCCAAAGAAATAAAAATATTTTGCATATAATATCAGGTGTCTGAAGATCCAAGTCATTCAAGGATGACAATGTGCCGAAGACAAATAAAGTTTTTTGTCTGATGGGGGAAATGGACCTCTGGTACTACCATCACATCCTTTGGGTCAGCTTGTGAAACACAATTCATACTAACATTTTTTTCAAACAAATGAATACACAATATAATTATGTATGTATATATATATACACATATATATATATATACACAGTATATGCTCATATACACAGACACACACACACATATATTAGCAGCTACTAAATACCTCAAAATTATGCTGTTTATTATCTGTAATACCGTTGTAACCATTAGATGGCTGCATAGCCCCTATATATCCATGACTGCACAGAAACTGTTTTTCAGTCGTAATTATTGCACTGTTCAGTTTGCATTTTGGATATATATTTAAGAGCATTATTAAGAGCGACTTTTGTCAAAGTTTGTTTGTTTTTAACAACAGATACAGTGCATTTACTGTACATTACGTGCTGGGGGAAAATATTAACTAACTGAAGCAAATATGATCTAATTGAAGACTGTAAATGTATGTAGATGATCAGGTCCTGTAATGATTTGGCTAAATCAAGACAACTTACCACAAGTATCCTTATGACGATGATGACTGATGATAATGATGAGGATATCATTCGTCTGTGATATTCCTAAGAAATCATCTCAAAAGTAGTTAGCCAGAGTATAAATATTTATACAATAATAATAAAATACACTTTATGTATCATTTATATAATTAAAATGAAACAGGTGCTAACAGAAGCTCACATCAGAGGAGTTTGTTACAAGTCTCTGAGCTAGAGTCCAAGGTCAAGTCTCAAGGCTCTGAGCTAGAGTCCCAGTCAGTCTCAAGTCTCTCTGAGCTAGAGTCCAATGTCAAGTCTCAAGCTCTTTATTAATGAAGTCTATGGTTATAAAAAGTTGCATCAAGTACCAGCGACCATCCAGGACTGGTAGACACTGCC
>NC_056596.1:10113656-10113869 GCF_018340385.1 Cyprinus carpio | reverse complement strand
AAGAAAATGAGATATCAGATTTTAACACGAACATGAACAATTAAACAGATAAAACAAAAAATTGAATACAAAAATTAAAAATTTAAATCCAAATAAAGATGTAAACTACGTTTAGCGTTTGTGGAATAGAAAAAACTGAACCCCATTTCTTTATCACCCCACCTCACCTCATATCAGAGAGAAGCAGTCAATACCCTTTTTAAGTGATACGTT
>NC_056596.1:10111753-10113240 GCF_018340385.1 Cyprinus carpio | reverse complement strand
ACCTCGTTTTCCTCACACTCTGTTGGTTTTTTAGCCTTTTTTCCTTTTTGGGGTTTACTCGGTAATGGGTGGATCAGAATTCAGTTCCTCTCTCCCTTTTGCTCGAACCTATTGCTATTCCATGTCATGATCTTTCCATTCGGCACCACAACTTCGGGTTAGTGTATTAGCAGGTGGAGGTGGAAAAAAACTTATCAAGCTAAACAAAATTGGGAAATTTGTGAGGAGCACGAAGACAACCTTGACTACTCAACCCGCCATCTTGCAGCCCTGCCATGGCATTTATATACAGGGCTTGAAAAAAAAAAAATGAAATCGGTTCACTCCGAGCAGAATCGATATTTTAACTTTGTTCCTGCGTTCCTTGATATTTTACGTCAAAATCGGTTTTCAAGTTGGAAGAAATACCGTTATTTTTTAAAACAATTTTCTTTGCCTATAATTTGCCTAATAATAATAATAAAGTACAGCGTTTTCTTTATTAAAAAAGAATAGGAAAAAATTAGATATTTGGTAACGTTAGCCAATAACCTGCTGCGCTTAGTCACAGCCAATACAGCATCATCTTTCTTAGATTTTTGGCCAAATGTAGCTGCTAAAAAATGAAGGTACAAACACATTCACACATCAACACTTTAAAGACATCAAAGTATTTTTAAGATATTTAAAAATGTTTGCTGCATTGTTAAAAAAAAAACACGTATAAGTTTGCGTTTTGAGAGTGAAAAAAAAATATAAGTCGCGGCTCGTCGCATATTTAGTAGCCCTATTAGCTACTTTCTGAAATAATGAAGGCTAAAATGCCTGTAGGCTAAAGCAAAATGTTTACAAACATTATAAAAACAGTTATTAGTTTCTTTCCAAAACAAATCCTCTAAAGTTTAGGCTATAAAAACTTTAAATCCAAAAACAAATTAATTTAAGGTGAAGCTGATGCCTAACTCTCTCATTCAGCACGAATCCAAATATTTCCATATTCCCGACATATCTGGATGCTGAAATATTATTTATTATATAGTGTTTGTACTTTCATTGACATAAAACATCATCCTTCACATCGGCTATATCAGCACAGTAAAGGCTCGGTCACGCTGGAACGCAGCAAATTTTGTACAAATGGAGCAGTGTAACTTTTTTTATTTGTTTCTTTAACTGTAATTTTATTTTGATAATGAACAGGCTTCAATATAGCAAAATTTATGCTGTGTGTGCGCGTATAGGGGGTTGGCGCTATGGTCATGGACCAAACATGTAAATTTACAGAAGCAAGACATTATTCAAAGCTGTCAAGCTTTTGCAAATTAATTAAAACTGTAAAGCTTTTGCAAAATAAATAAAACTACTCTCTGCTGTTTCGTTTTCCTTCCCCAAAACTTTGAAACGCGGTCACAATGAACCATAATTTAAAGCACATTTTTTTCTTTCTGTTTCGTTTTAATCTGTCAATATGATTTAAGCACAATTTTTTTAGTGTATATGCCTATATT